>NW_019416621.1:0-5979 GCF_000390285.2 Anoplophora glabripennis | reverse complement strand
AACTTTTTTTTCTAGCTCTTACCCTTTTTGAGTTATCTTGAAAAAGCCCTTTGTTTTATCTTTTTCCACCCTTGGCCGGGGGTTGAACAAAAAATTACTCTCACTTATTGTTATAATATACCTTAAACTAACTCATATCAAAAATTCAGCCAAGTTGACAAAATTTCGATTTAAAGGCTTAGTTAATTGGACTAATAAGGAGAATACCTAAAACGAAATAACATTAAAATACTTACAAATTTTCCACATGTCCGTAATTGTGAATGACGCAGTTGAAAATATGCTTTAATTTACAATTTATTGCATTAAAAATAAATTGAGGATTATCAAACATTTCCTGTATTTTTTCTCTCAATACAATTTTGAGGTATTTTATAATATATTTTGTTTAAGTGTCCCCATAAAGTTATGTCTAAGGGACTGAGATCTGGGCTGTTATCTGGCCATCTAATAACAATCTTTACAGTATTTGTTGTCGATATTCCTGCCGAACTCTTGCAACAAGCAATAGTCTATCTAGTGTCAAAAATTACATAAAATTTTTGTGTTAACATCTTTGTACTAACAATGGTATGGATGAAAATTGTGCATTTTTGTCTTTTTTCTAAACTAAAAGACATGTTTAATATTTTTTTTTTTAGGTTACTCACATCTTACATTACTATTGTCCGGGGTATGTGGCTAACTCTTGCGGCTTCCCGGATACTTATTTGTGGATTATGTATTCTCAAATAAATTTAGGGCATTTTCTAAATTATAATTTCCAAGAGGTCTTCCTTGCCCATGAGAACGTCGAAAACTTCCATGATCTCTAAAATTTCTGTGAACATTCTCAAATACTCTACTCTGCGTAGGTACCCCTACGCTGAGGAAATTGACTACGATATTCTTGTACTGCATCTAATGCATTTCCATTACAAAAACCATAAATGTAATGAATATCTGCTAGCTCTACATTCGTGAAATGTTGCAAATGACTGACAACAATTCGTAAAAAGTAAATAGCTGAAACGCATTTTTGTTCTTCACGACCTGCTACGATAGAAAATATTGACAATTTTGATTCCCGGTGATTAACACATGCAAAATTATTTTTAACCGGATTTTACACAAAAATGAAACATTCTACCAATATGAGCCAAGAGTAACTTTCTTTACTAAAAAACTCTGAAATTTCATACTATTCAGTTAAAAGTCAAAAAAAGTTATGGTAAATTTTACATGAAAATTTGTAAATTTCGTATTAGTAGCGGACTGAGCACGTAAGAGTTAAGCTTGTTAGCAAATTTCATAAATTTATCTCAACTGGTTTCGGAGTTATTTAGAAAAAATCATCATCATCAGAGTGGCCCCTTTAAGTAGCTATAAATTCCTTAGGAAGAATTTTTGGTTCCCCGTTTATATAAAGAAAAAGTAATCTTTTTCAACATAGAACACCCTGAAAAAATATTGGCTCCTAATTTCGGACACACTGTAGAGACAGAATATGCTGTTCTAAGCCACTCCCTTGAAAAATAAATTCTGTTGTGGCTTCCAGACCTTAGCAGTGCCAGTCTTGTTAGTAACATAAAATTGTGAAGTATAACGTAGGGAAAAAATTAGAGAGTATCTTGTCGGCAAAATTCTGCTCACGTCCTTCTAATTACGCCTAAAGAGTAATCAAACAAATCCGTCAAAAAATCTGAATATATTAGGGAGACTATCACCGTCTAAATCATAATTATGATGAATACGCCGAAGCATATTTCGCGTCAACTCAGCTGCCTTACAAATTTATTCAGTTCGAGATAAAAGTAAGTGTATAAAAGATTTAATATTTAAAATATTGCCGCCATTTGTTACTGCGAAATTGGATGAGAAGCGCGAACAAACTTCTGGCAATTTCAAGAGAAATATTTTATGTTATAATCGATATTCCGAACAAGAGGACTGCGAAAGTTAGAAATGTCCTGAAGAAGTTTGACAAGCTGCTTGCTGCTTTAAATGACATAGACATGTACTGAACGTTAACTGACATTTGTACTTTTTTGCATATTTCTAATTAAAAAATATAAGACGTGTGCGACTGTGCGATGCTCAGAGATTATTGAAATAATCATAGGCGTACTCAAAAAAAATTGGGGGTCCATGTTTATCTAGAGCGATTCATTGTTTCAACCATAATACATGATGTTTCGCATAAGAACCGACACAGAGCAGGGGCATATAGAGAAACCCAAAATATGGTGATTTAACGCAACTTACCTTTATACTAAGCTGCACTCCTGAGAATCTATAGACCTTGAAAGTGGGGTTTCAAATTTCGAAAAAAATCAATAACCCAGTTATACTTGAACATAGAAAAACCAGATTTGAAACATGGTGAGAGGGTACCAAGAGCATTAATCGACAGTAATTAGATAACTAATAATACGTATTGCAGCTGTTATTTAAAATCATCGAAAATTCAAAAGTTAGCTATGAATTTAAACGTCAAACTTACCACCCTAGAGAAAAAAGCGATTTCGAGTCAAAAATTCATATTTTAAAGACAAATAAATAGAAATATTTGATGAACATTACATTTTATTAATTATTATGAATAAATATTTATAGTAATTGTACAGTTATTATATTTAGTAACATTTATAATAGCTGGATAATTATTCCCCTCGCGTTTACTAATTCACATTTTTCTCAAAATGATTTGATCGCTCCATTTCAGTCACCGGAGGCTCAATATTATCTGACTGATCCACTAAAACAGCATGATGCGACGTACTACTAGAACCTGGAGTTGAAGCGTCATTGTAAAGAACCCTGTTGGCTATTTAATTTTTGTTACTTGTCAACAACATAACTTTCTGCAATTGTGGCTGATTTCCACCCACCATGTCTCTTGATTGGTAATACATCAACTCCTGTATTAGCCAGTAACGTTGCCGATGTTCTTCGGAATGAATGGCCTGTATATGTTTCAGGATGTTCTGGTTTAAAAAACTGTGCAATCTTATTAAGAATCATAGAAATGATATTCTTGCCGACTGGTTGGTTGTAACATCTAAATACTTGATATCGCATAAAAAAGCGTGAAATTTCAGTTTTAATTTTCAATCTAATATCCTCGACTGGTAAATAATACTTACCTCTGTTATGAGTAAATAAAAAGAAAGTTATTACGGACCTCGCGACCGCCGCATGCACCTTCCTATTAATTCCGGAAAATGAAAACACCATCCGAAATAACGTAAGAGAACGTCCCCGTTCCCCCTCCCGTACAGTACAAGGCAATTACTTAGTTCCCAGAAAAGCATAACGGCCAACTACTAATGTACTTTGCGGATATAAATCTAAGAGATAAAGAAGCAATTACAAGAATTGCATTCTGCAGGGCATTCCGCGCCGTCGTCCTATTTATTCTGGGGGTGGCGAATTTGCATCGTCGAGATGATGAATTATGGAGAGGAAGTCGCGTCCTCTGATGAGGGATGAATAATGCAGCTCCCACTTACCAGCTGTCAATACATTCGCCTCCCTAACAGCTCCCAGTCTAAAATAAAAATTTCCCATTGCAGACAGGTTCCTTAAGACGTTACGGCAAACATCCGAATTACCCCGCAAGTAGTTTTTTAACAATGAAGTCTCACAGGTATAGAATACTTGATTTGTGCTAGGACAAAATATTACGAACTTACGAAGCGGTGTGTTAACTATGTTCGTTTCTATAGTTATACACGTTAAAATATTACGAATTCAAGAAACGCATATGTTGGCGCTGTGTTGGCTATGCTATCTATGTTCGTGACGTTAGCTATATGTGCAAAAAGCGCTATGATAGCTATGTTCGTTGTGTTAGCTATGTTTGCTATGTTCGCTACATTCACTGTAGGCATTAAAAACAGCCAGTATTACGAACGTAAAAAGCGCTATGTTGGCTATGCTTCTATGTTCGCAAACGCAAAAAAAACACTATGATAGCTATATTCGTTCTGTTAGCTATGTTTGCTGTTAAAGACAGCCGATACTACTTTATTTGCTTTGTTCGTTACATATGTTGGCTACGCTAGCTTTGTTCGTTACATTAGGTATACACATTAAAAAGAGCTAATATTACGAAAGCAAAAAACGCTATGGTAGCTATGTTCGCTATAATTTTTAAATGCAGCCTATTACTTCAGGCTGTACACGTTAAAAACAGATAATATTAGAAATGCTCGAAGCTGTATAATAGTTGTGTTGGTTGTGCTAGCTATGTTCGTTACCTTGACTACACGTTAAAGTAGCTAATATCACGAACGCGCAAAGCGCTATGATAACTATGTTCGTTTCGCTCACTATACACATTAGGATATAATATAATAATAACGAACGCTATGTTAACTGTACTATGTTTTATGCTCGCTATGCGGACTGTGTCAGCTATGTTCGCTAAGTTCGCTATACACGTTAAAAATAACACAATAGTGCCACTGTACAGAGCGCTATGTTAGCTATGTTCGCTATGCTAATTACGTTCGTTTTGTTTGTTATATGTGTAAAAAATAAAGCGCTGTTTTGTTTGCTTAGACATAGCAAATTTTAAAAATAAATTGAATTGCACTTCGATTATATTTTTAAAATATCTAGGCAATATTTTGTTTTAAATGAATTTAGAAAAGAGTAATTAAAAATAAAATAGTCTTCTGATTTTCCGTCTCGAACGATTATATTCGAGTTATAAAAACGCCTACTACCATGAGGGTCCATTATAGAAGATTTCAAGTGTAAACAATAATAACATCCACTAATACACGTCGTTAAATTGTTTCTAAATAGGGGCCGTTTATTTCAAATGACATTAAACGTAATTGGGACTAAATTTAAAATTAATTGCTCACAAACAAATAATAGGAAAAAATTAATGATGGGACATCGCTGCAGCAGCGTGTCCAATTAGTTATAAATTTTATTTAGCAGATGAGGGAAAATAAAATTAATTGGATGCCGGAAAACGTTTGTAAAGAAAGCTGCGAAATAATGAGGTTGGATTTAATTTAAAAGCGTTACATTGAAACAGTCACAGTTAATGACATATATGTATGTATATTGTTCAAAAAGGGCAACGCCACGCTGACGATTCGGAATAAACGAAATTGAAAAGAAAGTCCCATACATCAGGCTGAATTATCCGTAGAAGTTCGCAAATTAGAATAAATGTATGAAAAATGTGGTATAGTTGTGTAAAGCTTAAAGTTCGTAGGATTCAACCAAACATTTTTCATAAACGTACCGTCACGCGTGGTTTAATGTTTATATTTAACTCTCAAATGTCACACTAGTGTGAATTCGCACCGCCGTGCCGTTTTTTTTAACAGTTGGCATTTCGCAGGGAGCTGCTTCCAAGGGTTCCCCCCCACTACGATAATTCCTTCTACAACCCAAACAGTCAAGCCGTACCACAGCTATTAATTGTAACTCATTGTAGTAATTCAAGGGCAAAATATATGTCGCTCTTACGCAATTATTAATTCTAATCAACATTCACTTCATATAAATCATCAGTTCTTATTTTACATACATAACAAAAGTGTAACTCAGTGTATTTATCAAAGCGACTTTGTATAACTTAAATGCAAAATATAAAAAAAACGAGATTTATTAAAAAAGACTAGGAGGCTGTGATATATTTATTGGAATAAAAAATACAGTTGATAAATCCTTTTAATATATTTAATGGTTTATAAGAACATCGTAATAATTACTCAGCAATATTTAGGGTTTCATAAAGTTTTCTTTATTTGATTAACATAATTAGTAATACTTGAGATAAAAGCTATTGTACGGAATAACAAAGGAACATAAATATTTCTCAGCAAACTTTATATCTAAAAAATTAGTTATAGTTGCAAAGCTTTTGTAACATTTATTTATTTATTTATTTATTTATTTATTTAAGAAGTAGGAAACCCAACAGGATTAAAAATCTCAATAACAGGGTAACACTAAACAAGTAACAAAAAA